>NW_028257059.1:0-3768 GCF_035046125.1 Drosophila serrata
ACACATCTTATTGTAGACCTAGGCCTGATCACTCCTAAAGCATCTCTTAATGTTTAAAATATAATAATGATAAATTGTCAAAGTAAACACTTACCCTAGTAGAGGACACGTCATCTTTCGTCATTGCTTAACTCCTTCCGATGTAGAGTTATATTCCTGGTGAGTTAATTAAGTATCATATTACGATATGGATTCATCGAAGTGTTCTTCTTTCACTATCACTTTAGATGTAATTCCTTCCAGTATCGACTTATAATCGTGGTGACTTCAATTAGAATTATCATGGCACCGAAGATCTCTTCCGGTTTATCTGGATGTGTTCCGTCGAAGGGTTCACTTTCACTATTACTATCGATGTTAAAACTAGGTACCCCTAGGACAGACTGAGATCGCGGCGATCGAAGCACCTCTATTTATACTTCCCGATCAATGATACCAGAGAAAGAGAGCGAGAGGGAAAGAGCTACCACTCTAGCTGGAACAGAGAGGGATAGAGAATAAGCGCCATCTCTCGAGCTGCAACAGAGGGAAAATATAATTTTTATCAGTGAAGGAGTCATTTCCGACCCTATAAATCATATATATTCTTAATCAGCATTAACAGGCGAATCTTTCTGGCCATCTCAGATTGACAACTGACTTTCCAAATTTTCCCTAAAAAATTAAAGGGGTTACATCATTAAAATTGTGAAAAATCTAAAAAAAAATTTTTATAGTTGAGATTTCCGATCCTATAAATCATATATATTCTTGAACAGCATTAAGTAATAGGGTCCATGGCAATAAGGAAATTAATGAGAAAATAAATTCATAGCTAGCACATCTTATTGTAGACCTAGGCCTGATCACTCCTAAAGCATCTCTTAATGTTTAAAATATAATAATGATAAATTGTCAAAGTAAACACTTACCCCAGTAGAGGACACGTCATCTTTCGTCATTGCTTAATTCCTTCCGATGTAGAGTTATATTCCTGGTGAGTTAATTAAGTATCATCTTTCGATATGGATTCATCGAAGTGTTCTTCTTTCACTATCACTTTAGATGTAATTCCTTCCAGTATCGACTTATAATCGTGGTGACTTCAATTAGAATTATCATGGCACCGAAGATCTCTTCCGGTTTATCTGGATGTGTTCCGTCGAAGGGTTCACTTTCACTATTACTATCGATGTTAAAAATAGGTACCCCTAGGAAAGACTGAGATCGCGGCGATCGAAGCACCTCTATTTATACTTCCCGATCAATGATACCAGAGAAAGAGAGCGAGAGGGAAAGAGCTACCACTCTAGCTGGAACAGAGAGGGATAGAGAATAAGCGCCATCTCTCGAGCTGCAACAGAGGGAAAATATAATTTTTATCAGTGAAGGAGTCATTTCCGACCCTATAAATCATATATATTCTTAATCAGCATTAACAGGCGAATCTTTCTGGCCATCTCAGATTGACAACTGACTTTCCAAATTTTCCCTAAAAAATTAAAGGGGTTACATCATTAAAATTGTGAAAAATCTAAAAAAAAAAAGTTGGATTTCCGATCCTATAAATCATATATATTCTTGAACAGCATTAAGTAATAGGATCCATGGCAATAAGGAAATTAATGAGAAAATAAATTCATAGCTAGCACATCTTATTCTAGACCTAGGCCTGATCACTCCTAAAGCATCTTTTAATGTTTAAAATATAATAATGATAAATTGTCAAAGTAAACACTTACCCCAGTAGAGGACACGTCATCTTTCGTCATTGCTTAATTCCTTCCGATGTAGAGTTATATTCCTGGTGAGTTAATTAAGTATCATCTTACGATATGGATTCATCGAAGTGTTCTTCTTTCACTATCACTTTAGATGTAATTCCTTCCAGTATCGACTTATAATCGTGGTGACTTCAATTAGAATTATCATGGCACCGAAGATCTCTTCCGGTTTATCTGGATGTGTTCCGTCGAAGGGTAATCACTTTCACTATTACTATCGATGTTAACACTAGGTACCCCTAGGACAGACTGAGATCGCGGCGATCGAAGCACCTCTATTTATACTTCCCGATCAATGATACCAGAGAAAGAGAGCGAGAGGGAAAGAGCTACCTCTCTAGCTGGAACAGAGAGGGATAGAGAATAAGCGCCATCTCTCGAGCTGCAACAGAGGGAAAATATAATTTTTATCAGTGAAGGAGTCATTTCCGACCCTATAAATCATATATATTCTTAATCAGCATTAACAGGCGAATCTTTCTGGCCATCTCAGATTACAAAACTGACTTTCCCAATTTTTCCTTAAAAATGAAAGAGGTTACATCATTAAAATTGTGAAAAATCTAAAAAAAAAAATTGGATTTCGAAAAAAGTTCAATTTAGTATGCAGATTTGTTAAGCGCCGAACAACTAACAAAGGAGCGGATTCCGAGTTGAAATTAATGCATTTTAGACAAATATATGCGATTTTAAACTTTGACTTTCCCAAAAAATACTAAAACAATTATGAAATAAAAATTTCGGTTTCAGGAATCGTAGAGGAAAATATAATTTTTATCAGTGAAGGAGCCATTTCCGACCCTATAAATCATATATATTCTTAATCAGCATGAAGTAATGGGGTCCATGGCAGTAAGGAAAATAATGAGAAAATAAATTCATAGCTAGCACATCTTATTCTAGACCTAGGCCTGATCACTCCTATAGCATCTTTTAATGTTTAAAATATAATAATGATAAATTGTCAAAGTTAACACTTACCCCAGTAGAGGACACGTCATCTTTCGTCATTGCTTAATTCCTTCCGATGTAGAGTTATATTCCTGGTGAGTTAATTAAGTATCATCTTTCGATATGGATTCATCGAAGTGTTCTTCTTTCACTATCACTTTAGATGTAATTCCTTCCAGTATCGACTTATAATCGTGGTGACTTCAATTAGAATTATCATGGCACCGAAGATCTCTTCCGGTTTATCTGGATGTGTTCCGTCGAAGGGTAATCACTTTCACTATTACTATCGATGTTAACACTAGGTACCCCTAGGACAGACTGAGATCGCGGCGATCGAAGCACCTCTATTTATACTTCCCGATCAATGATACCAGAGAAAGAGAGCGAGAGGGAAAGAGCTACCTCTCTAGCTGGAACAGAGACGGATAGAGAATAAGCGCCATCTCTCGAGCTGCAACAGAGGGAAAATATAATTTTTATCAGTGAAGGAGTCATTTCCGACCCTATAAATCATATATATTCTTAATCAGCATTAACAGGCGAATCTTTCTGGCCATCTCAGATTGACAACTGACTTTCCAAATTTTCCCTAAAAAATTAAAGGGGTTACATCATTAAAATTGTGAAAAATCTAAAAAAAAAAGTTGGATTTCCGATCCTATAAATCATATATATTCTTGAACAGCATTAAGTAATAGGATCCATGGCAATAAGGAAATTAATGAGAAAATAAATTCATAGCTAGCACATCTTATTGTAGACCTAGGCCTGATCACTCCTAAAGCATCTCTTAATGTTTAAAATTTAATAATGATAAATTGTCAAAGTAAACACTTACCCTAGTAGAGGACACGTCATCTTTCGTCATTGCTTAACTCCTTCCGATGTAGAGTTATATTCCTGGTGAGTTAATTAAGTATCATATTACGATATGGATTCATCGAAGTGTTCTTCTTTCACTATCACTTTAGATGTAATTCCTTCCAGTATCGACTTATAATCGTGGTGACTTCAATTAGAATTATCATGGCACCGAAGATCTCTTCCGGTG